>NC_044559.1:48999846-49007346 GCF_007565055.1 Rhinopithecus roxellana
AAAGCTTCCGGGCATAGACTTTCAGAGCCAAGCAGTAAGAACATGGAAATTTGTGCCTCAAAGCTTTCTAGCCAGCGTCTTTTTTTTCCAGGCATACGCACTAGTTAGGAATGTCATCTTTGGCCAAGTTTAATAATTGATGAGAAGCCTTGAAGGTCTCAAAAGCTTATACAACCAAACAACTAATATTTATTTATTTTATTATATATTTTCTTTTAATTCAGGAAATACCCACAGCGATTACAATTCTAATTTGCAGGGAATCCTGTTGGCAGAAAAATCAAACAATTAACAATCCATCTTCTAAACAGACTACTGGTAACGGACAGCTTCAGAGGCAGCCAGTCAGACACGAGTGAATGCACTCCCCCCACGCCTGGACTGCCTTGGAGTTTAGATGAAAACAAGTTCAGGAAGTTGATTTGATGGGCAGCACCAACCAAACCACTTATGAGGCTTGCACATGCGTGTCAGAATTAGGCTGCTATGAAATTCACTGCGTGATCTGTTCCACCTTCTGTAAGTTTCTCAAAAGTGAGGACTCTACTTTCAGAAACAGCGTCCTCCCCGCCACGACCATCAATGTGCATTTGGTAGACACGCACTCACACACACTCACAGCTCATTAAAATGCATTGCAAACTTGGTGTCTATCCCCAGGATGTTTCTTCATTAGCTATTTTGGATGGCCTCTACCGCACACGCATTTCAAGAGCCACGTTCCTTTAACTCTCAAATCAATACACTCTTAGCAATTCCAAGTGGCCAGAAAGGTCACCCTTGAACCCCTTCAGTCCTAGAAGGGTGGCAGAGAAGGGATGGGAAAGGACCCTTCCAAGATCACACAGCAAGAAGATGAAGATAGTTCATTCTTGGACCTCTCTCTGCTCCATCAAAAGATAAAGAGACATTTGCTAAATGTCATTAGTAGTTCCTATATGTAAGTGGAAGAACAAAGACAAATAAGACACAGTTATTATTTTCCAAGAGCTCATAGTCTAAGAGTGAGACTCAACCTTAAAAACAGGCTACAACCCAAGACATCAAATTTCAAGTGGGCCAGAAAAAACATGGGGTGGAGGGGGCAGAGCTAATTCCAGTCGAGGGGCCAGGAAGCCTCCATAGAAACATTACAAGATCACTCCCCGTGGGGACGTTGTAGATTGAGTGGAAGACAGATGCAGACCTGGCTATTGTCAAGGACAACCTGCTTTCCACATAGGTAGAGGAATGGACCACCAGCCTCAGATGGAAATTCTGGTAGCCTTTTTCCATAAATACAGCATCCTTCTCTCTCTCTTGGCCTCTTCCTATGAACCAACTTATGAAAAAGGCAGTGATGTCAAGCAACTTCTGAGCTCACAAGAGAGATGCAAGGCTGGTGGCATCTCTATAACAAATAAGCCCGAGTCCCAAGTCCCTCCCAGATCACTATTTTTCACAGTAGCTTCCAAAAAGAAATATGTTGCTACCCCATTGGAAAGGGCAAATGAGATCCTAAGCCACTTACCCAAGGAGAATAAAAGGTGAAGTGAGTAAACCACCCAACCCAAGCACAGAGCTCTTTCCACTAATCCCCATGGGCACACTCTTGAGAAACTCTAGCCAGACTTGCTGCACTCACCAAGTCATGCCCCAGCCCCCACTCTACAGCCCCTACAGTGTGCAGGGCTCTGTGGAAGGAAACACGTAAGAGTCCTGCACTCATGGAGCTTGTGGTTTGCTTGGGAGATGTGTGAGCCTCAAGTTAACTATCTCTTTTATTTATTTTCAATGTAGATAATGTTTATATGCATAGAATGTTTCATTATATTATATATGTGTGCATATACATAAGTGTTTATATATATATATATATATAGAGAGAGAGAGAGAGAGAGGAAAGGATGGAATAGGCATGGATGTGGAGTGTGTCTGGTAGTAGTGGTGGGCAGTAGGAGCAGGTCAGGATGCTCAGGGCACACGTATCTGACTACATATGTATCACCCAGCAGTGACACAGATCCTCAGGTGAGCAAACCAGTCCAGCAGAGTAGAATGGGCAAGAATGTGATGGGGTAAATGAAACCGGGAAAAGAAACCACAAAGTGAGAAGAAGGGGCAGCATCACACCTCACTTTTTCTGGGATGCAACCCCACTTCTGCTCAGGGTCCCCTCTCAGACCCACCTGCCCCAACACTTCCAGCCCTCAGTAATGTTTCTGTTTCCCTGCACTCTTGAAACATTTGGCATTGACAGAACTCAGCTCTGTCTTGCACGTTGTCTTCCCAGGAGTAAACACATACATGGGCATCTCATGTCTGGGACTCCTCTTTCCAGCATGTGCTCCAGGGGAAGACTCAGTAGTCTGGCAAAAGCGTAGCGTGGCCCAGACCAGCCAATAGAGTCCACTGTGAATCTTTTTTTTTTTTTTTTTTTTTTTTTTTTTGAGATGGAGTCTTACTCTGTTGCCTGGGCTGGAGTGCAATGGCATGATCTCAGCTCACTGCAACCTCCGCCTCCCAGGTTCAAGCGATTCTCCTGCCTCAGCCTCCCACGAAGCTGGGATTACAGGAGCCTGCCACTATGCCCAGCTAATTTTTTGTATTTTTAGTAGAGACGGGGTTTCACCATGTTGGCCATGCTGGTCTCGAACTGTTGACCTCGTGATTTGCCAGCCTCGGCCTCCCAAAGTGCTGGGAGTACAGGTGTGAGCCACAGTGCTCGTCCTACTGTGAATCTTAATGCTAGCACCTGCTGCCAAGTCACTTGGCCTCTCCCGTTCTCACCTACCTCATCTGTAAAATGGGTGAGTAATACAATCTACCTCACAGAGTGCTACAAGAGAGTAGACAGAGCTCAGCCCATTGTGCAGCACACAGTAAGCACCTAACAAAAGAGAGTGGGTAACGCTGGCAGCTGTAAAATTGCACAGGTGATCACAACTTGTCCTCAGTTTCCCCATTTGTAGAATGGGTACTAAGGTGTAAACTCTGCAGGAGTTTCATGTGGACAGAATAATGCACATAAGGAGCTTGGCACATAGTAGATGCTAAAATTATTTTGTCTATGAGCAGCAGGTCTATATATTTTATATCCCCAGGGAGCTTTGCTGAATGTAATAGACACTCCATAAACACTTGTTGATTTATCGAGAAAAGAATTCCCTGTACTAATGACATGCATTCACACTGATGCATACTGACTCTACCCGCCCATTTTCAGAGAAAGAAACAAAACATTAAGCTTCCTTCACGACAAAGGAGCATCAAATCCACAAGCCCCACGTTGCAGACCTCTGTCTGGCCGGGTCTTGGGATTCTCAATTGCACATTTGTGTATACGCTTCAGTCAGGAGGACTATTCAGTCTGCCTCAGATCATTTTTAAAAGTTCGCAGGTTTTCAGGCTCCAAAAGTGTCATTATATTTGGAATGGAATTTTGCCTCCTCCACCAGCAATGTAATAAAATCTCCGAGTCTGAGAAAAAGTCAGGAAAGTTCAGATGTCAACCAGGTTAACATTAAAATTGTTAGAAAACAGGAACCGTAATTTGGGGATTGAAAAAGAGGCAGAATTCATGTTGTAAGTGCAAGTGATCTGGAAATAGATGTTTATCTTGGCCATTTTCAGGGAAGTGACATCATATCGTGTGTCTACTGGGATATTACTCCTGCATTTTTCAATCCAGATTTTGGCACTAAAGGTGGCAAAATTAGACCATTTTGTTAAACTGATCTTGGAGGCGTCCACCTCCCGAGCACATTACAACGCACCTATGACATGACTCGAGAACAATGGGTGAAAAATGGGCCATAAAACAGGAATGGCCTGCTTCATGTAAAGTGGATTTTATAGTGCAGGTGTACCTGCGTTTATCGATACCGTAAAGCAGCAAGATTGTGCCACCATAAAGCATAATATTTGTTTAAAAAAAGAGGAGGAGAAAAAGAAAATAACAGATCCACCTATTAACTTAAAAATTACAATCAGAAAAAAATTTAAGCCTGTGGGGCACTTTATAAAAAGCATTTGTCATTTTATTATCTTAGATTGTGTGCACTTTGTCAGAGGCTTTGTAAGATATGTGAAACAAAAAGACAATTTGGGGGAAAAAGAAAAAAGAAAAAAAAAGCTTTGTTGAACTGAAAAAGCCGTTTCCATGCCTACTCAGGAAAAGCCACATCTTGAACCATCTGAAACCCCTGACTGCGGCTGAAATATCCAACTGGTGGTGGTGGGCTTGGGCAGTGGGAGCGAGGCTTGCCCGTTTCGGGTATGAATGGGAAAAGTCTGAATAGGAAGTCCTGCAGGGGTTTTTATTGCCTATTTCCTTTCGGGAAGATGGCATTGTTTCTCTCTACAATGACTAGGGAAAGGGTGTAAGTAAGACGGGTTGACAGCATCCTTCAAAGCTCCTGCTGGCCGCAGGAGTGCATGGGTCAGTCTTTTTGTTCCTTGCAGAGCAGATCTTGGCTATTTATAAGTAAGATCACGCTGGTGCCTAAGTTTCACTTCCCTAGAAAGGGTTCTTGGCATAATGTTTAGATTAAGAAAATGGTCTAAACACAATGCAAGAGGTATCTCCCCGCCTGCAGCGCTCTGTGTTTAAAAGTCAAGTTATTTTCCCTCCCATAGACAACAGCTCCAGAAATATCCCCCTGAGCAGTCAGGCCACTGAACAACCACCTGCCCAGAAAGCCAGGAAAGGGCAGCTTTGAACAGTTTCCTCTCCTTCTCCTTGACACATTCTTTACCAAAAAAAAAAAACCTTCTCCAATGTTAGTGGACTTGGACACAATGAATTTCATCTGAGGGGTTAAGGGAGGGTGCGCATTTAGAGCGAGAATAAAACAAATGTTTAAAAAACCCATTATTGGTTTCATTTCAATCCCTGCTCTCCGTTCTTCCTCGGCGCCAAATGCCGTCCGCATGCTTGGTGCAGATGTTGTCACAGCTGCCCGCTCACATTGCTGACAGGATGCAGCGTGGGCTCCACCACTCAGGATCCCAGGAGGGTGACCCAACGAGACATAAAGCAAGGACAACTGCAGCAGAGCCTCCAAACTGCTGCCAGGGGGAATCTCTCTAAAATGCAAATCTGAGCACAACACTCTCCTGCTGACAGCCCTGCCATGGCTCCCTATTGCTGCTCCCCAGGAAAACTTCCAAGATCCTTAACCTGACATAGAAGGGCCTGCTCAATATCTCTCTGCTTGACTCTTAAGGCTTGCCTCTCTCTGCTCTCTTTCCTCCTCCCACCAACAACGGATACACTAGCTAGCCCTGCTACGCTGCTTATAGAGGCCTGAGCAAAACCAGCTGCTCCAGGCCCACTGTTTCAAATGTTGCTCCCATCTTCTTGACCTGTCAAACTCCTCTTCATCCTTTGAAACCCTACCCAGCTTCTCCTCCTCTGTGAAGCCTTCCATGATCCAACCATAGCCAAAGTTAATCCTTCTCTCCTTGTACAACATCTGCATCTAAACATCCTTCTTACATGTTCTGGTTATTGTGGGTATCATACTATAGTCTACATGTGTGTCTACATGTGTGCCCTTGGGGTCTCCCAGTCCACTGGTGAGACAAAGCCGGAGTTTTATTTCACCTTTTATCTTCAGCACCGGACACAGTGTCTGGCACATATAATGTGGAGAAAAGAAGGGAAAGAAAAAAGAGACAAAGAAAAGATGGGGAGAAAAGAAAGGAAATGGTAATCAACTGTGTCACCTCCAGAGTAAAAGCACATCCAGGAAGCCAAGTCTGGAGCTACTGAATAATATTCTCAGTTGGATTTTTCTCCTTCCCCTGACCTGGACTCTGTAGAAGATGAGAAGACTTCATATCGAAGAAACCAGTTTCATCTCAGGTACAGACACACAAGTTCACACTATTCCATGTAATATGCATCCATTGTGCACCTATTACATTCAAGAACTCAAAATGTACCAACTCGTTCAGAAAAAGTTGTAAATAAAATAATCAGAACGAGCTTCTCAACTCTATGAAAAAGCCACCACCTCTTCTCTCATAATAGCACCTGTGAGGTTTTCTTACTGCTGGAATATAACATGACATCTGCATGTCACATACACACAGAAGGATTGCATTTTTACCATGCCATTATTTCCGTATTTTCTCCTATGTATGTCACCCCTCCATCTAACCATGCAACCCAAGATTTACAGTGGACTACAGAAACAGTAAGTGTGTCATATAAATAACCAAAACATGGTGAAAGGGGAATAGGACATGTTAAATGTGTTTTTATTTAAAAACAAAAGATACAGTGATGTATGTAGCCATGTAAGGCTAGAGCATCACATTTGGCCAATGTCATTACACCATAAAAAGGCTACCAAACTTTTGAAGCAATAGGGATTTTCTGTATCTGGTCATTTTTCCTCCAGGGTGCATGATCATCAATGTTTTTAAAAACTTTTCCTAATTTGGAGTTGGCTTTTATGAAAAGGATCACAGTGTCTTAGAGATACTCCTAAATATGGGACACGTATACATGGGAGGCATACCTATATGATTTAAAAAAAAAAAAAAAAAAAAAACTCCACATAATCTCACCAGTAAGTGCCTAACCTCACACAAGTCACTCAACCTCTTTGTGCCTTTGATTAATCCTTGATTTTACTACCACAGAGCCGGATGGAAACTTAAAAAATTATTTATTTCTGTCCATCAAATGCATACTTATAAACACCATAAGAACTTATGAGATTATCATTGAAATGCTAATAAACATAGTGGCAATAATCCAACCACAGAAAGAGTGATAGGGAAAGAAAGGACAAAAGGCAGTGATTGCCTACCGGCCCTTTCATAAAACAGATGCCCACTGGGGCTCTCGGAGTGGAACTGACGCTCCTGCAGCTCCCCCAAGGCAAGTAAACAATAAGCCCCGGACCTGCCTCAAACCAATCAGGCAGTAGGTATTGGGGCCTCTGAATCAAGGCCAATCAGGAGGCAGGTAGCATGCAGGGCACTGAATCAAAGGACCAATCAGTGCACAGGTAGCTCAGCGGGCCTGCCTTCAGGCCTGGGTACCACATCCCCAGGCCCACATGGGACACCCTCCCTCCTTTCCTCCACCCTTCCCTCCCTCCATCCATCCTTCCCACCTCCATCCACCCTTCCCTCCCTCCTTCCTGGCTTCTGGATCTTGGACTCTGAAAGCCCATTTGGGAGAAGGAAATGTAGCACTGGAGCACCTTAGGACCTTTCTTCCTTCAAAACATCTTCCACAGTTTTCGAAAGCATGCTGCTTCTCTCTCCTGGACATGGCTGGTGCCTTTTCCCATCACGGGGGTGGGGGAGCCACTCCACAACGGCGGTCAGAACCAAACCACAGCCGGGTCTCCTTCCTCAGGCAGCCGCCTTACCGCTGAGCCAAAGACATCAGGAGGCCCCCTTCAGCTGATGGGGAAAATGGGAGGCAAATTTATCGGTGCTCTTCTCACGGAGTCTTTCTCAAGAGTGACCTACTATAAAAGGTGTTTATATTAAGGA